>NW_026923351.1:0-21664 GCF_032062105.1 Saccostrea cuccullata | reverse complement strand
TTATTTATTCGAAATACAATCGTTGTTGATATCAAGTAAATTACCTGTCAGATACGATTGAAAAAGTGCAATGACTTTATTTAGGCGATCATAATTTGATTTTTAGTTTTACGGATTTTTTTTCAAGAAATGTCAAGTCGGAGGACGAAAAAAAAAAAAAAAAAAAGACAAAATCATACCTGTCAACATAGCCGAACATTTTTTTGGGAAGGAGGGGGGGGGGAAGCTAGCAACGACCTTTTGCACAAACAAAAAGTCACACATTTCACTGTAGCATAAAAAAACAAAATAAAAGAACAACTTACAAGATAAATTATTTTTTTAATGATATTAATACATATTACATGTAGTTATTTATAAAAATTACAACTTTTTATTCAAACATTGTTTAATATGAGTACCATGCAATTTTTTGAAATTATAAAAAATTATGTTCTTCTCTGTATAGTTTGCACGTTCATTAAGAGTGTCATTTGAATATGATATTATATTCAGAGCAAATATCAAAGTTTTAATAATTTGGCAATTAAACAAATTAATAAGATTCTGCAGACGGTCTGAGTTTCCAGCTTTGAACTGATGGATTAAAGGATTTTTCTCATTATAAAGGAGCAAGAGAACTGTTTCCTGGATTTAATAAAGATCTGAAATTGAAAGAATTAGAAGTAGTCAAAACTTAATATTTTATACATTTTTTTAAATAACATGCACGATCTAGTGTGAATGAAATACATGGATTCTTAGATCCTGAATTCTTTCTTTTACTCTTAGTACATTTGATATCAGAGCATTATTGTAGTTATGTTCCAATATGCTAATTTTATATTTTAAAATTAAGTAACTTTATTACCCTGTTTAGCTACGTTAATTCAAAGAAATCTTCTAGAGGTACTGTCAAGTTGCTCTGCAGTTTCAAGGGCTTTTATATGCTGATGTTGATGTAGGATTTGCAAAGTCACTGAATCTCATTATCCGCGGTGTTCCCTCTGCAGACTCTTTATTAGCTACCATGTACTTGCTTTCATCTAGCACAGTTGACACCTTGATGATTACCTGTTATCAGTGGCAATAAACAGATTAGCTAACGATAAACACTGCAATGAGACTGCATGACCTCCATTTTTGTGTTGACATGTCTGTATTTTACAAATCGAAGTAGGTAAAAAATCTGGATTTTTTCGAAATCGGTAGAGACAGCAATTTAAAAAAAATATTGGGAGACATGCGATGGGGAGGGTTCAGAATCCGTAGACTCTTGATAAATTCGAAGTTGACAGCTCACATTCTTCTACCATTCTGCACATGTGTATTTTTACGTGTCTGACTGATTTGCTTTTATAAAACACAGGTTTGACACGAGTGGATTGAAAAATTCCGAATTTTTTTTTTTTTTGAAATGCAAATTTTTAGAGTCGGCGGATCCGTAAAACTAAAAATCAAATTATGGTCGCCTTACATATACTCATATACTTTCGGTATCTATAAAAGTAGAACTTCAATGATCGGAACTGAAAATTCCGGATTTTATTTACTTTTTATCTCTCGAACCTCTCTATCTCTCAAACTTTTCTTGCGGTCCCTTGAACTTCGAGAGATCAAGAGTCACCTGTATTATGCTTTCATTAAATTACTTGAATCTGATTCATCGTGAAACATTTGATAAAAACCACTATTATCCGCTGAATAATGAAACCACGCCCTCCTGCGTAGCAACAGTCAACATTGCTTGATGACGGGTGATATTCCAAAAATTAGCGACTGCGCAGAATTTTTGCACGCACTGTTCACTGTTATATGTATTTGTATAAAACATTCAGTGTAATATAATAAATATTGCATGTAGTTGAGTGTAACCCCTCGAAAACCATTGTCAACCTCGGCTGCGCCTCGGTTGACAATGGTTTTTTGGGGGTTAAAATTTTCAATGTTACACTCAACTAAATGCAATTTTTATATATAATTAAATTGTGTCAAACAATGTACATTTTGGTGTTTTTAAAGTATTGAAAATGCATATTTAGTTCCTACTTTGTATTCTAACGTGCGGTGACAAGGTTTCGCATGTGTTATAGAGATTTGAACATTATAGATTTCTAATGGATTTCATAAAGAAAATTACACTGAATGTAAATATATCCGAATGTAGGGAGAAGCCTGTCCACTTTTCTGAAAAAAGAATATATTCATACTATGTAAGGAACCTAAAAGCATGGCATATGAAATGGGAAAATTGAGAAAAAAAAATGAAAATAAAATAGTGTATATACACCAAACTATTAAGGAAATAAAGTTTTTTTTCAAAATATTTCAAGAAGGATTATAGATTTTTTTTCCAAAAACCCAATGATGCTTGTTTAAGTAATTCTGGAAATAAAAATTTTGTTATATTCCAAAATTTGACAGGGATGTTATGTATAATGTTAAGCCTGTTAGCAGAAAGAAATAGATGTGAAAGATATATGTCACAATATGTATTGATCATGTTGATACTTACATTTGTTTAAAAGAAAATAAAAAAAAATATAAGTTAAAAACATCTGAATTATATAATGCATGGCATTTCTTAATCACACAGTGTGAAATACAGTTTAAATTCATGTATGAATGCAAAATGTATTTTTATTATTGATTATTTATCTATAATGTTGATATTCATTAAATTAAACATCTTCTTTTCATTAAAGACCTTTCAGATCAATCCTCAGCAGGCACAGAAAATTATACAGTTTCTCCAAACCCAAAATATGCCTATCAAATCTATAGACATAGCTAGACATTTAGGCTTCAGAACATCAAGAGATATTAATCCCACATTGTACCACATGGAGAAAACTGGAATAGTGCAAAGGTCTGGAGATAGGGGGTCAGTAACATGGATCCTAAATCCTGCAGAAGGGACGCAGCAAGCTGCCTTGTTGGATGACCCGGGAATAGTGGGAGTTGGGATGCTACAGAATTCACCACAATTTGCATATGTAGAACCACAACAGGACTCTGGAGGTATAAAAGTGGAAGGCCAATTTGAACAGTCTTTTAATGCTTCGAATACTTTTAACAGCAATTTTAGTCAATGTGCAAGTGCTGATGTGAGTATCGAGGATCCGTTCATGGGAAATCTTACGAGTAATCAGTTATCTGAGATCGAGTACGAGTCTTCGCAATCGGAACCTAGTCTGAATTTGGATCAAATAAACGACGCCAAAAGGACTTTAAGAAGCAAAGGTTACATCGACGATGAAAGTGATTTAACGAGTGTTGGCGAAGACACAGAGAATGAAATGGAAACATATCTTGCTCCTCTTCAGTCCACTCCTCTGGTGACCAGTCCTGAAGATAATTCAGGGAGTCAGTTAGAGGACACTGGTAGCAGTGCTACAGCACCTTACTATCAAAGTGACAGTGATATGAGTGAACCTGGGCAGATGGACCAAGTATTGAAAGGGTTGTTAAAGTGTCCCAATAGTACAGGGGTGAATTTCGTTATTGCTAGCAAAGCTGGCCTAGAAAAAGGTGAGGTTGAAGATATTCTACAGAACTGTTTAAAATCAAAATATGTTTCCACAACTAATTCTCCATCAGGGACTATTTACATGCTAACAGAAAAAGGTGAAAATTATATTAAGAGCAAAATAGGGAAAATGGAAACAAAAGGACTTATGACAGTACAGCAGATATGTGCTCCTCCTCGAAACATGAAAAAGGAATTTACAGGTCCCCCACCAGTGCCAGCCACTCTTGTGAACAACCCTAACAGTGAATTTTGTAACACTGACCTTTCAAGACTGCAAAATCGTGATGAACAAACAATTACCCGTACCATCAGTAATAAAAGAGAAAACATGAGCATTCAAGACAGTCCTGGTCTTCAACCTTTAATGTCCATTAATTTTACAGAAAGTAGTTCCCAACCATTTGGAGGTACAAATGCAAGGGCACCTTTTTCAAGTTTACCCCCATCTTTAAATGCTGTACAGTCTAGTTTTAATTTTCAGCAGAGAGGTCCTACAACATTTGGAAGAGGGAGGGGGAGAGGTTTGATGAATTATCAGAGTACCAGCACTAGTGGTTCACCTGGCGGCTTCACACGCCCCCCTCCTCCAGTGGAGGTGATCAGAAAACAGTTAAATCAGACAGGTATTTCACCCAGGTGTGAGGCAGAGGCAAACATGGGGATTTCTACCAGTAATGTCAGTATAGGGCTGCAGAGACTTGCAGGACAGTCAGCATCAAGTCCACCACAGACATTTTATCAACAGCAAAGCATGTCCAATTCTTCAAATTGTTTACCACATGTTGATTCAGGATTGCAAGACAGTGGAAGTGGGCCTAGATCCCTTGGATTGCCCATGAGGCCCAGTATGTATCCCGGTGGAATGGACCCCCAGCCACAGTCCTTGCCTCCCATGGGAAGTACAAGATTGTTAAATCCTTTTGAGCCAAGTCCTCTGGATCTGAATTCAGAAAGTTTTGCAGCTCTTAACAAAAATCCTGTCAGTGCTCTCATGGAATATGCCCAGTCACGACACCAGGAGGCAGAAATCCGAGTCATTTCCCAAAGTGGGCCTTCCCATAAACCAAAGTAAGATATAAATACACTGTAAATGGTTTAGTGGCATTTTAAATACAATTTTGAAAAATTCCATTGCTTGCTGAAAAAGATTTTTTGGGGGATTTTATTTGTATGTTTAAGATATGCTAGGAGTTGTATAAAATTAATGTTTTGCTTTGTTGTCAGGTTTGTTATGGGTGTGTTCATTGGTGGTAAGCAGATTGCAGAAGTGACTTGTTCCAACAAGAAAGATGGCAGAAAGGAAGCAGCAGACAAGGCTTTGAGGGCACTTATTGCTTCTGGTGACTACAAAGGCACAAATAGTGCTGCTGTAAGTATATAACAGGCATTGTTCATATTCAATGAATGTGGAACCAATGCAGATTAGTTCATTATCCCCAAACCTTCAACATTTTGAATAGACTCTCATTGGCCAGGGTTAATTCTTTTTAGTTTGGCATGTAACTCTAAATTTTAAACTGCATAACTGACACTATTTGGTAAAGACAGACATAGTCTGGTAGAGAAACATCAAGAATTTTTTATTCTAATAAGATTTTAATGATGGTTATCATTGAGATAGTTACTTTCCAGTCTTGAAAAATGTAGGTCAGATCATGTCAAACAAGACTTTTTTTACTGAGTCCATCAGTCATGGTCAGTGGATAAAGGAATATTTTGGCAGAATTCATACTGTAAATTCCTTATTTTTCGCAAGTAGTTATTATTGCAAAATGGCTCTAGTCAAAGTTTCATGAATGGACCGTTATTTTACATGGATTTCAGCAAAAAGTGATGCTCACATAATTTGTCACTTATAAGTAGGGATCTAGTGGATTCTACAGTGTATCGAAAATTAGAAAGTTGTGCTATTATTTTTTTAAAAACGCTCAAATTTGGTTTCTTTTAAAGACATCAAAGCCTCAAGTGTCTATAGACAAAATGACCCACTTTGACAAAATGGCAGCACTGGTCCACAGATCTTTTAATGAGCTTTCGGCCAGCATCAGTGAAAATTTCTCAGGGAGGAAAGTTATCGCAGGACTCGTGATGAAAATGGCTCCAGATGACATTGGAACAGTCATCGCTATAGGGACAGGTATACATTTATCAGATTACGTAAAGGAATTTTTCTTGATGAATGTATATATAAGATATGTATTACCGGGTATGTCAATTTTAACACCATTATTAAAAGATTTGTGAGTTTGGTCAGCAGTTTATCACTTAACACCCACCTCCTTTATTGTAAAAGTGTAATCCCATCTGGAGAATGCGTAATAGGGAAACTGTAATTTGTTTACTTAATTTTGACTTCCACTTAAAAAAAAAGATTAACAGTTTAGTGCAAAGTTTTTTGAACATTTTTTTTCTGTACAGGAAATAGGTGTATCACTGGGCCACAACTAAGCCTGGAGGGAAATACAGTGAATGATTCTCATGCAGAAATCATCTCAAGAAGAGGATTTATAAGGTATTGAGTTTTACATTAAAATAAATCTAAATCTTGCATACACAGCATGAGACAAGAAATAAAGTTATAATTTTTTTTTTAAATTGCAGGTTTTTATACAAGCAGTTGATGACCTATAATCCTGCCAAGAATCATCGACTTTTTGAGCCATCACCAACTGGAAAAATCTGCTTGAAGAAAAACATCACATTTCATTTGTATATTTCTACTGCTCCTTGTGGAGATGGAGCCTTATTCTCTCCAAGGTAAGTTTGGTCGACAACTACATTCACCTCTGCTGAAAAATTCACAGTCATACCTTGTTTAGGAGGACTGTTTGCTAGACAGCAGCAGGTTTTTCATTAAATGTTTGGGTCAGAGGTTATTGAGACATTCACTCAGTCACTCCTACTTTGCCAAACTCTTAAGCCTTTAATTGGTATTGGTGAAGTAAAACACACTTGTCTTAGGTCTTGATTGGATTATATATCACAATTTATATTTCAATTTATATCTCAATGCATTATTACTTAAACTGTATCATTAGTGAAGTGATTTTTTTTAATTGAACATAACATCATAAAATATGTCTCTGAGGTGTTTGATATGTGATTTTTTCGAATTCAATACAAAAAAGTACTATAAATAAGTTGTTTATGTGTGTCATTGGAAGAAGGAAATATTTACAAAAATGTTTATGTTTAAGAGATGTAATTAAGTTTAGTGTGAATTATTAGTGTGTACATCACACAGACAGCAGGCATTTTTCATAAAAAATATGCCTACACACAAGTCTGTCTAATTTACACACCAATAATTCACACTAAACTTAAAAACATTCCCTATATTTACATTTATGCCCCCCCCCCTTCAAAGGAAGGGCATATTGCTGCTGTCAGTCGAGTCACCAAGTTTCTGTTCATTTTCTTTGCAGTTGTTGCACATACTGAATTGAAATTTGGCATACAGATTTTCACCTTTAAGTGGACATAACCAAATGTAGCATTTTTTTTTGTAGAGATGAAGCCTCAAACAATGCTGTACTGAGCAATATAGATGACAGAACACACACGCCCACTTTCACCAGTGCTGCCCAGGGGCTGGTCCGAACCAAAATGGAGGGAGGTAGGGATTTGGATTCTTAGTTACTGTATCAACTTTAAAATTTATTCCAAAGTAAAGAACTGTAAATAAAAAAATGTGAATAACTGGTTTACAGAATATGCTTTGAATTGCTTTCCCTAGTTTTTAGCTCACCTGAGCCGAAGGCTCAAGTGAGCTATTCTGATCAAACTTTGTCCGTCGTCGTTGTCGTAAACTTTTCACATTTTCATCTTCTTCTCAAGAACCACTGGGCCAAATTCAAACAAACTTGCCACAAAGTGGGTGAAGGGGATTCAAGTTTGTTCAAATGAAGGGCCAAGCCCTCTTCAAAGGGGAGATAAATAATATGAATTAGTGAAAAATTAATGGCATTTTAAAAAAATCTTCTTCTCAAGAACCACTGGGCCATGAAAGATGAAACTTATGTGGAATCATCCTCAGTTAGTGTAGATTCAAGTTTGTTCAAATCATGACCCCCGGGGGTAGGGCGGGGCCACAATGGCCGACCAAAGGTTTACATAGAAATGTATAGATAAAGTCATTAAAAATCTTCTTCTCAAGAATAACAAAGCCATGAATGGTCATATTTATATGGAAGCATCTTCAGGTAATGTAGATTCAAGTTTGTTCAAATCATGACTCCCGGGGGTAGGATGGGGCCAAAATGGCCGATCAAAGTTTTACATAGGAATATATAGGAAAAATCTTTAAAAATCTTCTTCTGAAGAACAACTGGGCCAGGAAAGATGAAACTCATGTGGAATCATCCTCAGGTACTGTAAATTCAAGTTTTTCAAATTATGACCCCTGGGGGTAGGGTGGGGCTAAAATGGCCGACCAAAGTTTTACATAGGAATATATAGGTAAACCTTTTAAAATCTTCTTTTCAAGTACTTCAAAGCCATGATTAGTAATATTTATATGGAATCATAATGGTAGTGTAGATTCTAGTTCATTCAGATAATGATCCCCTGGGGGGGGGGGGGGGGGAGGGGTTTAAAATTCAACCCCCCCCCCCCCCCCCCCCCCCTCAGTAAACTTTCAGTTCTGATCTGATATGTGCTTTTTCCAAGTCGATGTGCTCAGGTGAGCGCTGTGGCCCATGGGCCTCTTGTTTATGTTGAGCTTTGATAATTTTTAGTATTGTAAATTAAAATTTAATAGCTGAGGGAATCATTTTTCTCTCAAAAAGTTAATAAATGTTTATTAAGTTTAATTTCTGTCTATATATTTCATATTCTAAACTCTGTTTGCATCTTGAACTTTCGGTAGTCACTGAACAATCAATGCTTTTAACTTGACATGTAAAAAAAATTAATCTACATGTATAAATGTATTCTCTGTAGAAATGTTTTGATTCTTATTAGGTGAAGGAACTATTCCAGTAGAGGACGATTTCACAGCTCAGACTTTTGATGGGATCCAAAGGGGAGAAAGGCTGCGAACCATGTCCTGTACAGATAAAATTTGTCGCTGGAACGTAGTCGGAATGCAGGGGGCATTACTTAGTCATATTATGGATCCTGTTTATCTCGATTCATTGACTTTAGGTAAGAGTGTAACAGTCTTAAACTGTAAAATCTGATTCTTTGTTATCTGTTTTACTGTGAATTCCGACATTCATTTTGATTTCCATTTTACTATTTATCTTTGTGCTTAAATGTGCCATAGCTGACACCCTTTTCATTCTAGAGGAAGGTGGTTTTCATTCACTGTGATTTTAAAATATTCCGTGAACTTCATGGATATAACATATTATGCTTGAAAGGAAACAAGATTGGCCATCCCTGACACTTTGCTTTAAATTAATTTTACTATATATTATAATAGATAAGAAAATTGTTTGCAGAAAAATATATAAAAACTTATATGCCAAATGAAGCCATGAAAGGATTCTCTCCTTACAGTTTTGGCTTAATTTTGCATTCAACTAACACTCAATCTTTGTTTGGGCAGGATTACTATATGATCATGGTCATCTGTCCCGTGCCATTTGTTGCCGTCTTGCCCGAGGGGATCCAGACATCAACTCCCAGCTCCCCGACTCCTACCATCTGAACCACCCCTGGCTGGGTAGGGTCACGGTCTGTGATGTCCCCAGGGAGACCCAGAAGACAAAGGCCTTCAGTGTCAATTGGTGCTTTGCTGATGCACAACCTGAGGTCACTGATGGAACTCTGGGATTGTGTTGCACAAGGTTTGTGCCTTATAAATTAGAGTTCACTTAACTTGTCTGTTTGCATTTAAATACAGTTGAACTTTGGTACATAAAACACTGATATCTCTAATACCACGGATATAGTGATTTAGATATCTCAGCCACTTATTCCTGAAGTATTTTACCCTTCACATCTTGATTCCTTAAATATCTCAAAGTTTTCCTTGGTCTTTTTAATTTCTAGATAAGCAGGTTTGACTGTATTAGAATGAGATGTGAATGTACTTCTGGCTTAGAATGTGTTTCAAAGTTCAAATATAAAATTGCATTTTCATTCCAATTTGATATGCTCTTCTTTGATCCGTAAATTGCATTCTCATTTAATATGTTTCAATAATGTTGCTTTCTTGTTGTTTCTTGTTGTTTTTAACCTGAACATTGTCTTCTTTAGCATTGAGAAGACTTTATTTTCTCGCTGTTCCAAGAGGAATTTATACGATAGCTTCAAAGAAGTGTGTCTGAAACTAGGAAAAAACAATTTACTGAATTTCAAGACTTACGGAAAGGCCAAACAAGCAGCAACTGAATTTCAGACAGCTAAAAAGGCACTAGTTTTGAAGTTAAAGCAAAACAATTTTGGAACATGGGTCTCTCAGCCCCAGAGGAAGAAATGTTCTCCTAATTTCCAAGCTTGCTTGCATAATATTTTCCGAGTGCTCTAAATGGCATAGGGGGCATTACTGACATTCAATACTGTTTTTTGAATGTAACAATTTCGTTTTTACCCTGTGAAATTATTTAACACTTTTATTATTATTTTTTTTTTTGATAATCTATATGTTTATTGCACAGAAAGAATCTGTTTGTTTCTTTAGAATTGCTACAAAACTTAGATAAGTTTTAGATATTATATATGATTTGTGTTCAATAATTGCACAAAACGAATTGCTGTTACCTAATTACATGTATTTTACATGTATGAAACATTTTTTGTGTGAGTCAAAACTCGTTTAGTTTTTGTTACTTATACAAATGCCTGTTGTTAATTTCTTTATAGTGTTTTTGTTTCATGTACTGTACATCTTAAATTGTAATATAAAATTACATAATTGAAATAAAAGATTTAAAATTTCAAGAATATTATCATTCTGTCAAAAGCTATATATGGTAAATGTTTCGGGCATAATAAACAAACACTCATTTCTTTGAATACCGACTTCTTTATAGTGTTTAGTGAGTAATGCCAAATCCCAACCATCTAATGTATTTTGTAAAAATATATGTATACTAGTTATACAATTTTTATTCAGTCCATGGCCTAAACTGCTGAATTAATTTTATATTTATTTGCTTGGTCTTTCCTACTAAATTGCACATAAGGAACAGTCGCCACACAGTTCTTCCACCCGGTCAAATCCCTTGCTCTATCTTTATTTTATTATCTCAGAAGAACAATCTGGCTGAAATATCAAATCGACCACGTGTTCAGTAAGGGAATCTGTATGACAGATGAATCACTAGAGAAAGCATCTCCTGGACAACTGATATTTTGCCATGTGGTCTTTGGACTGACCCTTTTTAGCTCTACTGGTCAGAGACCAGAAGAGCTTATGCGATAGTAATGCGTCCGGCGTCTGTCTGTCTGTCCGTCTAGCTGTTTGTCTGTAAACAATTTTTCAAATTGCTACTCCTACATTTTTGGTCGGATTTCAATTTAACTTGGCACACGAGTATTTTACACTAAGATACATAATTCTCGTTATCGGTTTTTTGATTTCGATGAACAGTGTTGCCGTGGTTACTAAAAATAGAAATTTCTGTGAAATTGTTTCAATATGCTACTCGTCCTACAGTTTTGGTCTGATTTCAATATAACTTTGAACAGAAGTAGACTAAGATACACATAAAAATCAGTAGAGCTTCATTCTCGACAGAATCTTCTGGTTTCTTAATATTTTGACGTTGTCTTCATGCAGTACCCTAATAATCTATGACGGGAGGCAATACTAGTAGTCTTAAGAGATATCGTAAACTTTTGTAGTGTACACTAATTGAATGTCTTTTCTAAATGTACAAACTGAAAGTTCGGATTTATAGTGAAGACTGACATTCTACCGACTGCTCTATGATGTTTCACAATACAACTTGATTGCAACATAATATTCCAGGGGACAGTTTGGAGCAAAAATGCCTTTTATTACTAAAGGTAGCTCATTTGCATTTAAGAATGTGACCGTGGGGACATTAGAGTTCGTTTTGGTAAGTCTTCCAAACCTGGTACCCTTCTTCCAAGAACTCTTATTACATTTTTCAAAGAACTTCATTCGCATTTTAAAATGTGATCATGGGTGTCGGATAGAGACAGTCAGAGGTGGTGACCAAGACCTCTTCAATGCCTCCTCATGGCGGTGCATGATAAACTGCATGGGGTCCTTGCAACCCCAGGCTAAATTGAAGTGGATCTTGGAAAAGCAAGGGCCCCAGAGAAGCAGTGTGTACTCCTTTTTGCGTTTGGGCATACCCCAGCACTCATCAGCCATGTACAGCTATGGGTTAATAGCCGGCTCAATCATTAGCCATGGTGGACAACCTTCTAAGAGATGAAACTCTGATATATAAAATTCAACCATTGGTTAGATGGGAATTATTAGCTTTGGATAGCAGCTCATCTAGAAGATGGAAACCTTTACTCTAATCACTGTCCCTCCGGGAGTTAGGCACCTTGTCCTGTTAAAAAACCCTCATGATTACAGAAACTACTTCAGACGCTAACTATGCTTGTCCTTCAAGAGTTGGAGCGACATTATTATCATTGAAAAAACAACTGAAGACCCCCATGCACAACAGAAAATGATGTTTAACAAAATGATACCCCTGTTTTCACCCAAAACAATCACAAAATTTGCTCATTGGAATGTAAGTAACGTACATGTATACGAGACGGGACGATGCACACAAATAGCTAAGGAAATGGGAGTCTACAACATCGACGATCTAAGCATAGCCGAAGCAAGATGGAATCAAAGTGGACAGATAACACTGAAAACAGGAGAAAAATCCTGGCAATGAAAACGGAAAGATCATGACACAAAAGGAGTGGCGATAATGCTATCCAAGAAATCAAAAAAAAAAGTCACATGGATAGGAACCTGTCAATGAAAGAATAATGGGGGTTAAAGCTAAATACCAAAAATTACCATCATTTAGTACTAAGCACCAATCAATGAGGCTACACAAGGAGGAGGATATTGACAACTTTTACGAAAAAGTACGGCAAACTTGGAACAAAGCCCCACAGAGAGATATTAGAATAGTTATGGGTGACATGAATGCTAAAATCGGTCAGAGTAAAAAAGCAGAGAAAAGGTAATGGGAAAACACAGTATTGGAGAGAGGAATAAAAATGGAGATAGACTAATTGAGTTTTGTACAACCATCAAACTAGTGACAAAAGGAAGCCTTTTCCCTCACTAAAACATCCACAAAACAACCTTTGAAACACCCATGCAATGGCAAACCAAAGAACCAAATCGACCACATTATGATGTCAGAGATGGTGAAATTCGTTATAGGGTGTAAAAGCTCTGAGAGGAGCAATATGTTAACGTCGACCACCGCATAATACAAGCCAAAGTGAAAATCAAATTGGGAAAGAATGCAAAATTGAGACAAAGATAATAAAGTAAAATGTAGACAAAACCATGAATGACAAGCCTTAGGACAGACTCTAATTGGAACTTAGGATTGAATATATACAGTGCACTATACATTGATGATCAAGAACAAGAAGGGGTATCATCAAGAATACATGTGAAGAAGTCCTACAAAAGAAAACAAACCAGAAGATTGATTGATTGTATGCCGTTTAACGTCCCTCTCGAGAATTTTTCACTCATATGGAGACGCCACCTAACTTACCGGTGGAGAGCTGAAAAGTTTTGTCCTATACTCGGCACTTAGGGCCATTGAACAGAGAGGGGTCTTTTTCGTACCAGCACCTACTGCGACATGGTACCTCAGTTTATACTGTCTAATCAAAAGGACCGGTCCCCACGTCTCACAGTGGGATTCGAACCCGCGACGTAAGGATCAACTCCTTACTTTGCAACTCTAGAGTACACGCTCTAACCACTGCGCCACAAACGAGAAGAAAGAATATATATCCGATTCCACATGACAGATGGTTAAGAAAGGCTTGAAATGAAAGACAAAGTTAACAACGCTAAAACAATAGCACAAAAGAGTGACGCACGTGCCAAGCACCAAACTCTAAATAAGGAATTAAAAAAAAATCATGTAGGTATGACAAAAGAGAGTATGTTAACCAACTTGCAACAGAAGGAGAAAGAGCTTCCCACAAGGGGATATACTAGTAAGACTCTCTAGGACTTCAAAAAAATCTAGCTTAAGTAGACGTAAAACATGCTAATCTAAACTTGTCAAATACAAAGATGGTAAGGCCCTCAAGAAACTAGGGGACCAGGCAAAATTTATCACAATGATGGGACCAGTACAAAACAAATCTTCAAATCAAAAAAGTACGTGTCCATGGCTTTGGTATTTAAAAATTTATCTGTCCAATGCCTTGAGACTTATAAAAAAAAATTATTGTCCCATGGTTATATCTTGGTGTTAGTGAGATAATTGGAACAAAACTAAGGAGTCTCTCAGAGTACAGATATTTGAAACAACGATTTTTTTTTTGTTTGTTTGTTTGTTTGTTCATTTTCATCTGTTGTAATATTTGACATTAAATCATTTATATGGCCATTTTTATCCTTCACTTCAGTTGCAAAGATATGATTTTTTTCCCGAATAAAATGAATATTTCTCTTGGGTTAAGTACTGTTAGTTATTGAAAAAAAATTGTATCCCATGGGTACTTAATGCTGAAATTGTTTTTTGTCCCATGGTTTTCTTCGATGAAAATACTCATTGTCCCATGCCCGTTTGTACCGGTCCCATCATTGTGATAAATTTTGCCTAATCCCTAAATGAACGAATATAAAGGTGGATTCAGCATTTCATTACTGTCTTAAAAAGGCCAGAACCAGACCAATATTGGTAATCTTTCCACCAAGAGAAGACCTTAACATAAAGGTTGACAATATTAAGAAACAAGAAAACCTTAAAACCATCGAAGAGTGGTAAAGCGGCTGGAGTGGATTGTCTACCATGAAATATATGGAGTATTCCAGCTCAAAAGTCCACTAAACAAAACAAAATAGGTGCAGAGCAAACACGGACCTCCAAAACATCAGAGGTTGGATCAGATGCCATGGAGGAGTGAGCATCCCCTGCTGACCAGTCACACCCGCTATATGTGCCCCTTGGTCATGATCGGGAAATAATGGAAAGATCCGTCAACAATTCAGTGTGTAGATATTGACCAAGTAACAATTAGTATGAAAAACATCCGTCAGCATTCGACTCAATGATAAATAAAATTTACTGACAAGGTCATTGTATCGACCATGAAATGATGAGTTTAAACGAGACTGCTGATATTCTTATTTCCTCAACTTGTTTGTCAATAATTTAAGTCGTTTTAGAAATTTTACATACTTACAATGATCTTGCGAATGCATATCAAATAATTGAGAGATTTAAACCCCGTATGCAAGTGATGAAGGTTTATTGCTGCATAAGTAAGGGAAGCTGACGATTGAGGAAAGTTAAAGTCATCACATTTATCATAAAGCTTGGTTGATAAGATTACCATTAACGTCTTTGCAAGTAAGATATACAAATATGAAACAGATGTATCAGACTCTGTGGTATCTTTTATCTCAAGTTCACAGGAATATATCACAACGACATAAGAATGGAAATATAACCATTGGTGATTAAAAAAATATATTGACAATATATACGTCGTCGATATAACTAAATATTATTTTTATCATTTATTTCAAGTTCTCTGATTGGCTCAAACTTGATCACATGATTAAGTATATAACAGCATAAAGACTTGAGTTACTATCTATTTATAGAAACTTAAATGCATATCGGCTTGACGTTCCTTAAAATGGAAATAATTTTCAGTAAAAATAGTACTGATTTCACAATTTTAGCTAATACAGTGTATGACTTGATGTTTTTGAAAAAATATATATATACTTGAACTTGTAATAATATTTTTTAATGTTATGTAATTGATGAGACTTAACAATGCCTTGAATTAGGAACTACTTTAAGTAGAATTTTTAAAACATTATTGCGATATGCTTTGAATCAAAAATGAATTTGCAATAGCTACATAAAATCAAATAAATGAAGTTATTTTGAATATGTAAATTTGCGTCTTGCTAAAAATTCCCCATCAATATAAAACATATTTACATTATATAATCAAATAAATGAAGTATTTTGAATATGTAAGTCCTCTAAACTACTCCATCAATATAAACATATTTACATTATACAGTTTCATAATTTCATTTTGATCTCTAGTCTCTAAGTGTTAAAGAGAGTAAACTTTTGTCTTTTCCCCATTTTTTCAAATTTTGTTTTGTTAATCTTTGTAAAAAATAATATAACTAATGTAGCCCTTAAATTCGGTCAATCCATAGATATATCGACTTCACAGAAAAGCATATCGACCTCGCACTTCGTGCTCGATATATATTATGGATCGACCTCATCGAAGGGTATTATTTATATAATGTGGAGATGAATGCCACAGCAAGTGTTTTGATTCCCATGGAAATTCTAAAAGATTGTTGGAAGAACTGGTCTTCAACAACCGCATAGATATTGTCAATCAGAACCTTAAGCATCTTTTTTAGTGTCAACTTAAGAGTACTTGTGTATACAATAAGAATGTTTTAATAAGATATTTTGTTTCAAAATCAAATGACCAAAGAAAGGTAAATAAATTTATAAAAAAAGAAAAAAAAAGCAGTTGCCTGTGATATCAAAAAGCCTAAAATTGTTACAAGTGCATAAAGTTGAAAAGTCGAAAGTTTTTGAGCTGTTGATTTTGATAAAATCTTTTGATTTCAAATTTTCTAAATGTTCCTTGGAATTTTTAAGTATCCTCATCTAATTTATTCCGCTTCTTGAATATATTGTCGCACAGTACTCTGAAGCAAAAAATGGAATTTCCTTGACCTTTTTTTCAAGAAGACTATTCCAAAAAAAAGTTCCAAAGGGACAAGAGTAGAGTTTGCATGGTGTGAATATGATGTAGACCTAACTTCTGATTTGCATAAGGTTGTAAGGAATCAAAAGAGACATCGTACTGTATTTTTAAAAGATTTATTGTATGACCAATGCCCATGACTACGCTTACGTATTTGTCTATGTTTGAAATGTCTCATCAAATTTTCATTGTTACACTATGGACTGGAAATATTTCCAACACTATCGACGCGTTGTAATGACATCCATAGGGAAAGGCTATCCCTATAGTCTTCTAATCCAAAACTCTACTCTTTGTCTACGGAAAGGTGTACTCAGTGATACATGTAGACTGTTTGTGTGGTGGTAAATCTTTTCTAGAAGTTCTAACTTTCATTGACAAAATAGAATGACCAGGTAAATTAAAATGCTTGCAAGCATTTTAATTTACCAGATCATTCTATTTTTGTCAATGAAAGTTGCTTAAAAGTTGCAGACCCCCATTATTTATTTCAAACTCTTGGTTTCACCAGCAAAATCAAGTCCACAAAGATTACATTCTATTCCGTAGACAACATTTATTTAAAAGATTTGCAGTTCAGATTCTCCCAAGTTTTGGTATGGAAGCTATGTCGAGTAAATGTGAAAGAAGTGGACTATGCCACTATACGGACATGCAGGAGACTCCCATCAGTATTTAAATTTCTTTAAAATTGCCATCAATATCTAAAATGAATTTCATATATCAATATACAAAGTAAAATTTAATATTCAATGATCATAGCATCAATGTTGTATTAGAAAAATAAATCATTTGAATCATTGATTTAGTTATGAAAAATGAGTTATCTGAACCATTGATTTAGTTATGATCTGAACAATCTATTGCACTGCACTGCAGCACATTTCTCTGAATCCAAGCAAGTAGTGTCATTTTACATTTTTGTATGACTCACAGATTTGACTAAGCAAAGTAAATTGTTTAATGAGTCTGCGAGCCGCTTCCGCGAAGATGCAGACGTTCGGCATCGATTTTTTCCCTCAACAATCAGAAGTGGAGGCCCCGATAATGCATGTATGAGATAAGTGAGTAGCAAAACACACATGGAACGACTCCATGTTTTGACTGCCTAGAAGTATTGAAGACTCATACAATCTCACATTGATCCGCATTTACCTGAGCAGGTAAGATTATTAACGCATATATTGCATCAATATTTAGCCCACTTATATGCAGGTGTTGAATTAAGTGACAAACTCGATGATGTTGCGATGTTGCATTTGATGTGTCCTGTCAAATGGTATCTGTTTATCAATATTTTGCTTTTTGGTGTTTGTTCTGGTCAGGGAAAATTGATGGAAAAGCTTTCATCATGCCCCTAACTAGTTTGTCAGTGTATGTGTTTTCCTTTAGGCATGTGTTACCTTGTGCAATTGATAATGAGCCACATATATAATCATGAATGAATGTGTATACGTGTAGAAATGAACACATTGTTTTGCTTCATTTAGGATAAACACAGATGGTCCTTCTTTAAACATTGCAATCATTTTCAACCCTTTATTTTGACATCAAGTTAAGCTATGATAATTGAATGAAGTTAGACACAACATCTGTCGTAAATCAAGGAGTTTTACTTGTAAATAAGTCTGAAATTAAATGATAAATGGCATTGTCTTGTAAAATTGGTAAGAGCTGCTGTGTTAAACTGGATGTTGCAAATGAACATTCAAGAAGTTAAACATGCAGTATCAATTAAGCACAGCACATCATGTCCCTCATTGTAGCAATTCTGCTTCGTTTTATGCACTCGTCAGCAGATATTATGTACAATGCAATAATAAATCATTTTCAATATTGTATCTTAGTATAAAACTTACTTTTGGTAATTAAATCATTTATTCTGATAGCGTAAAGATGACGAGTTAAATCAAAGCGTTAATTTTCCATCAAACTGCAAACTTATCTATGATATGTGGTTAGGATTATATTGGATTTTAAGCCTCATGTTGATAATTTTAATCATACCAAACACAAATTGAAAATGCCAGAATGTATGATATTTTAATTTAGTGTATTTCATGATTGAAATACTAGTGTCGAACAGTAATTTAGCTCAATCGGTCTCACCCGCAGTGTGCTCCTTGTCACAATCGGGAAAATGGAGAAATACGTTGACAATTCAGTGTGTAAATAATGGTCTAACAATTATTTTTTTTATGAAAAACGTCAATCAGCATTCGACTTAATGATTGATAGTATTTGTTGACAAGGTCATTGTATTAACCAAAAAAAAACAAAAAAAGGCAAAAAATAGACTTTTAATTGAATTTGTTAATTCTTGTGCTTTATCAACTTGTTTGTCAACAGCTTGCCTTGTTTTAGTAATTACATTGTATTTGTAAGTAAAGTGCGTTCTTACGTATCAAGTATCAAGTCATTCTAAAATGAGTTTTATCAAATTATAAATTCTATTTAAAATGCTTGAAAAACATGAAAGTGTCTCTTCTTTACATTCATGGATCAAGTGTGAATTGTATTACGCAATGTGTATGCTGAAGATCAAAATCAGCATGTTGATTATCATTCTAGCTACATAATGAAGTCACATTGAGTATATCAGTGCCAAGTACATGTACATGTATATTTAGAAAATTATTCCTCATATATACTAGTAGTTACAAAGATCTCCTTTTAGATTTATGAGAAACGTTAATCTTGTTGATGTTCCATTCATGCTCATGACCAATTTTTTTTATCATAAAACTTGACAAAAATCCAGAAGAATATACATATCTGACAGTGATTATATAATCTTTTATCAAAGATGAAATTGCCTTAAAAGAGGGGATTACTAGTTGAAGTATTGTATCAAACAACAGAATAACAGTAGTACTGAGTGATTACTATTTTACTTGTCTGAGTGGCCAAGGTCGCTTAAATGAGGGACTTTTTTATAGTATAAAACTTGACAGATTTCAGAAGAATAATTATACACGTCAAACAGTGATGATATAATCTTTAAAACTTGAACGTCCATTTTAATCATAATAGTGTTTTTCTGTTTCGAAGTTAATGGCGTCTGTGAATGTTAACAAGCAAAGCATGTGCATGTGAGCTTTTGATTTTTATTGTCTTTGCCACGCTGAAGCTTGTTAATTTACTCCTTTCAAGATGCAATCGAAGAGTCTCGGTGACGCTATCTGACGCATTGTTGCAACTGTTAAAAGTTCTTCCAGGATTACATACATCATGCATGGCCTAGAAAGTTTTGCAGCAAACTGATAATAATGATATAATTATCAGAATTTAAAGTGCCATCAGAAGTTTTGAACTATTTATTTTGCCAGGTTTTTGTTTTAGTTCAATTTCTTGAGCTGTGCCAAAAGAAGACATCAGAATGCATACTTTTAATTTTAACTGTTCACTTGCAGTGAACAGTAGCAGTAGATATATCTTGAAAAGAAAGAAAGTTTTTTTTATAGAAAAAAAAATCAATTACATGTACTTATCTTTAAAGCGAAAGATTTCTTTTGTCGTCATTATTCTATTGATTCCACAGGCACCTGACGTTACTTATTTTTCCTTTAATGAAAAAAATATACACATACCTAATAACAAACATATCATTATTAGGTATGTGTATATTTTTTTTTATTAAAAGAAAAAATAAGTAACGTCAGGTGCCTGTGATTGATTTTTGTAAAAAAAAAAAAAAAGTACTAGAATGCTGCATTGTCCTCGTACTTATTTTACTGCACATAATATACATTGAAAGAAATATATTGGGGAAAAAGTTATTTTTAGGCAATGGAAATCAGGTCAAAACGTAATCCTCTTGATTAATGAACATTAATCACACATTAATAAGGTTACGACTTGATTAATTAGGTCGACAGGATATTTTTTTTCTCATACAAGTCTTATCAAACTTTTGAATAACACAACCCTGTTTGAAAGCAAAGGGTGAGATTAAATCTCAATTTGGTGAATTTGCCATGCAAGCTTTCAATGATTTTTTTTCTTTTGTGACTTCAAATAAATTTAGTAGTCAGTAAGTTTAAGATTTTATCGGACCATAATAGAAGCAGTTATAGGTTGGATTGTTAATAAAGCGGACTTTGTATTCCTTTTTAATTGTACCGTATAAAACACAGGTTTCATTGACAAAATGCATACCAGTTAGTATCTACCATTCTTTAAAGTCCCGATCTTCTTCACCACTAGATGTCCATTTATAGCCAGGGAAAAAAATTTCTTACTTTAGCAAAAGGCTGGTCGGTCTCTAGATCTCTTGTTCAAATACGAAGAATATTGTCAAAAGTCAACTTGAACGATTCCAAGTCTTACCCTACTTTGTTTAAAGATATTTAATTCTCCCAAGTGACTTACAAAGGAAGAACCTACACCATTTAGTCAACTAAATTGTGATGGTCCAAGTGTCTTAAAGAGTCACAGAATAGCAGAGCTTTGCAATTCAGTCTTTTTCCACTTTCAGTTACAATGTACCTTGCAGTGAACTAAATGGCAGAGTTCCACCCCGTGTTATCTACATGTATGAACGATGAAACGATGAAAAGATTTTTTGAAAATAAATTGAATAACATAAAAATGAGGACTTTTTTGTTGTCGACAGGAAGCAAGTTATTTGTTGTTTACCAGTAACATCAACCTAAGTCCAGATAATGGTTGTGTAGGACACAGAGCTCATATACCTCGGAGAAGCTTAATTCTAAAGGTAAAAAAGGGATGTTAGTCGAAGAATGTGCCCAAATTTTGCATTCTCATATTGCAATGGAAAAATGGGAGGAAATAGCTTGAAAGTATACTTCAGATGCATCCATATTTCATACAAGCTCAGTTCTCCTCATAACATTCATAAATTCATTTTATTAGAATGCAAAATGTGTTTTTCATTCAGAAGTTCAGAATACTAATTTTTAATTTCAAATTTGATTTTGTCGCCAAAAATGCGACAATGTATCCAAACATCTGATTCTACTGAAGTAAGCTTTCAAAGTTTAACTTACAGTGATGATTGCACGATACAAATCATAATTATAATCTGACACCCTCACTGGTTCACCTCCGGTTTAGTCGCATCGATTTGTATTGACATATCCTAAAATATATTTAACAAGAATTTTAAATTCGTAAACAATTCTTTCATTGTTTTGCTGTGGGATACAGCCTCACTACTTGCTTTTTACCTCACTTTTTTTCTCGAAGATTATTCTAAAAGTGCATCGATATCGTAGAAAAATAGACTTGGTTCGT
>NW_026923350.1:0-2117 GCF_032062105.1 Saccostrea cuccullata | reverse complement strand
TAAAAAACGCTTTTATAAAAACACCGAAGCATCTGTAAGTTTTACACTTTTTGTAACTTTTTTATGGAAACAATGGGGTTACCTCCACAATGAAACGTTTTTTTTTTTCTTTTTTTTTCTCTGTCTAATAAACAGATTATAAAAGCTCTGCCCCCGGGTTTTTGGTTTTTCTCCGTCTTTGATAATTTTAAAACGATCATAAGGGTTTACTTACTTTTATTTTTAAAAAAAAATTTAATGGGGCACTTAAAGTAGAAAAATTTAATTTTTAAAAAAAAAAAAATGGAGAAATATATATTAATTTTAATCGGGATTGTGATCCTCTTCTAAAAATCAACCGATATTATTTTCACAGAAGAATGAGGTTTGAAAAATTTTGGCAATTAGCAAAAATTTAAAATATATATTTAAATTTCTTATTTATAAGTTTTGAAAATTTGATCAATTCCTAGGGAACGTTTTAATTAGCTGTGAAAATATTTTTTAAAATTTGAATTTGTCCAATTTGTCGATTATTTTTAAAAACTTTGAGAAAAATTTAAAATTAAAATACAGGTGTTTAGAGGCACATTGATAGAAAAGAAATCAGTGTAATTGTTTAATTGACATATTGAAGAAAGTGACACAAAACCAAACCTGTTTTTTAAATGTACATTTAAATTTTTTAAATACTAGTATTGATTGATTAAAATTTTCCCTTTTCAGTTTTATTTGAGAACAATATTGCATGAAGAGTATAGGGAAAAAACCCCTTATATGTCCTTATCTAAAACCATATTGTGCAAGACTTTTTTTTAAATGATTCTAATATACCATTTACTTTATTCGAACATTTACTTGTTTGAAAAGTCAAAAAAATAATTTCTTTAAAGCTTGATAATCTTTTTTACTCGCCAGTCTTCCCGTAGAAGTAGAAGTTTATAAATTCTAAAAATAAAAAAGTTCCCGGCAAAATACGAATTTTAACAAAAAATTTTAGGGGAAAACCCGACTCCCCCAAAGGGTTAAGAGGTGGGGACCGGGGTTCCTTTTTTTTGAAAAAGTAAGCATTCCCCCCCTTGACAGGTTAATTATATTGCCGCGATGAGCCTACACAATTTAACTCTCTGATATCAATTCATTTAAAATCTCTCCCCAGCCATCCTTTTTTCTCTGACTAGCCAGCTGTAGATCTACACTACTCCAAAAACCATTAATCTAAAGAATTTAACTTGTCATTTTTTTAGTTGTTTGTTTTAGTAGGCTTTACAATTACCTAATTTCAGATTCAATAGAGAAAAAAAGACAATTAAATTTTCAACATCAACATAATTTTTTTTATCCAGAGAACAATTGGATGATAAGGAAAAGAATTTTTTAAAAAAGCACTTCCTGTCTTTTTAAACTGAAGAAATCTCATTTTTAAATTTTGAAACATGGATTTCAATCTTAAATTAAAAATTTTTTTTTAAAAGTTCCAAATCCGCTTCCGCTTCTGAAACATCTAACATCCCATTCGGGGTCACATCAAGCGACCTTTCAAATTTTAAAAAATGTACAAATAAAAAAAACTTTGGCCATGTAGATTCAAGCCTCGGTAAACAATTCTCAAATTAATTCCACGGCTACAATCATCATTATTGATACTGTCTTACGTTGAATTAAAGTAATTTTGGAATAAAAATTTATGTATTTCTGCAGTCTGGCATCTAAAAGTGAATAATGCAAACGAAAGAGCACAAACTATACAAGATACCCCCCCGTCATTTTTTTTACACAACTTTTGCAATGCATATTTTTTTACTACAAAACTCCCGGGTGTTTGGGTTTGGGGAAAACAAGAAACCCATCTGAACTATTTGCCAAGGGTTTCGGAAAGGGAAAAAAATTTTTTTTGGCCCAATCGAAGATTCACTCTTACTGACCCCAAATAGGATGTTGTTAGATGTTTTTTAGAAGCAAGTAGCGGATTCGGTAATTAAAAAAAAAAAGAATTTCTTGCATTTTTTTATTGGATGGGGTTTTAAAAACCTAATTTCTTCTGAAATAAAAAAAATGAAATTTTCCTAAACATTTTTTTTTATCCAGGAACAATTACCATAAAAAAATTTTAAAAAATCTTTTTTTTTTCAAATTTA
>NW_026923349.1:0-21246 GCF_032062105.1 Saccostrea cuccullata | reverse complement strand
TAGCAAGTAGGACTTACATACAATGTGAATACGGCTTGATAAACATGCAAAGAAAAAAGTTTGCATGAATACTTAATCTAAAAAGGTAACTATAGGTGTAACATTTTATGATTAAAAAGAAAAAAATTCTGTTTAATAACATGACATACAGGCAAATACATTCATAATTTTTTCTTCAATTTGCTATAAAACTTTTATTTAAATACAGTACTAAATATTTTTTACTACCGGTAATATTCTTCATGTATACAGACCAGGATAAAGGGTTTTCAATAAGGAGAGACTGGAGGCAATTGTCCCTCTTTTTTAATGATAAAAATACATCTCTTCAAATATTTTAATTGGCAAAATAAATTATGGAAATGCTTTAAAAACAGCCTATTCTAAAGGGTAAATTCATCTCCTCTCTACAGTCACAATTATTCAAAAGCCCTAGAGATAATGATATTGTTCCGGAATTACCTCTAGCCACTGATTCTGTTTCTGTTCCCCTTTGTTGGCCCCTGCTTTTGGTACATAGTTTTTCCCAGAGTACTTCTCTTCTTCAGATATACATTTCGTGTGTTTATCATATTCTTGCCCCCTGAAATTTCAAAATAGACATTTATTTTTAGTAATACTTAGAAAATATTAATATGGAAATACATATGTAGATGGTAATAGATTTTCAATTGAATTTGTACAAAAATTCTTAAAAACTGCAATATATTTGATTTTTGTTTTCTCTCCTTTTAAAGTCAAACAATATGAAATGTTCACTGAAAGTATAATATAACCATATTGAACAATTAGCAAACTTCCACCAATTTGGTCAAAGGGAAATAACTCAAAATGTATTGTGTTTGAAATCTTACATATTATCCAATATTAATATAAAATTCTCAATAATTTCTGAATGACACATGAGGGAAATATTACTTTGTCAGACTTCAATTAAAAAATTTTTAAAAGATTGATTTTCACCATGAAAACTTGATCAGGAAGAGTAAATTATATTGTACTTAAGAGAGGTGTTTACTCTTTTCCTCATTTTTCACACAGGACACAAAACATACTGAAGGTATGTGGCCCCACCCTACCCCCCAGGGTTATGATTTGAACAAACTTGAATCTACCTGAGGATGCTTCCCAGGGCTGGGACGATTCAAATATGTCACAATATTTGCAATTGGCAATCTTCGGCTGACTCCACTATATGTTCCGTTCGAAATGTGTCGAGAGGTACGAGCCACCCGAGGAGCTCCGAATGTCATATTTGAGCCATGATCATATGATATGTATCACAATATGTTTAATTGGTTATAAAATCTTTTTTTGCATTGAAATAAGCAAAATATTTCTTTGTATATATATAAAAATAATTTCTATATTTTCAGTCTTGGCAAATCTCGCAGGGATTTATAACATGCATATATATTGTAAGACATTAAATAAATCACCAAAAAACAAAATTATATGAATTACCCTTGTAATTTTTTTTTATCTACACATAAACTTATCATACCAGAATTCCTTGCTACAGTCAATACAGGACAATGACTTGGCTTGACGACATTTTGTTGTGTAATGCTTTTCCACTTGGTTTTTCTTTAGTGAATCACCACAAGCATTGCAAGAAAAGAACACCATCTGTATTAAAAAAAGATAATATGGTGATGGTCTTGAAAAATACAACACATAAAAATAACTATTTTTAGAGTCAAATCTGAAAATAATACGATGATAATACAATAGTACTTGTTTGAAAACAGTTCAAAACATGTAAATTTATAGATGCTGTACAAGTATAACAATTTTTTTAAAATCCACGTTGATTAAGTCCACACATTTAATACTTCAAATAGGCCTACATATGAATATTAGGCTTAGCGCATGTCTTTGAGCAATCTTCCTTTCAAAATTTCTGACTAAAATGGTTATCAAAAAGACTGTTTAATAAAAGTTTCCTTTCATTATTGCAAAAGAGAAACGTCAAATCTTGCCTTACATCGATTCAAAAAATCTACAAACATGTGGCGGAAAACAACAAATAAAAGTAAAATGCAAACTTGTCTTACGCACACTTTTTAATTCCGTGTAAATACACCGCGCATTAGGCATATAAATACATATTACCATATATATAAATTTTTCATTAAAAAGAATGTATGTCAGTTAGCTATTGATTAATTTTTATCCAGTTATTTTTTGTTTGTTTGTTTGTTTGTTTGTTTGTTTGTTTTTGTTTTTTTTTTTTTTTTTTTTTTTTTTTTTTTTTTTGGGGGGGGGGGGGGGGGGTTGTCTTCTATGTTTTCTGCCATCTTAATAATAATTATTTAAATAAATTGGCTGAAGAATAGTAGTGTGTCTTATATAATTATTCATTGCATTCGTGCCAATTTTTTACACTATCTTCCAATAAAAAATAAGTTTGCATACAATAACTTAGGAATAACTGAACATTCTAATATAAAGAAATTAATAAAATCTCTCATACATACATATATGTATATATATTTTTAAAGAGGGGGGGGGGGGTCGCCAACCGGCGTTAGAAGTCAATAATATGTCGTGAAACGTGTACAAAAACGGCATATCGACATCCTATACCGTGAACACGTTAAGATTGAATTTGAAGAAATAGCTGTGATGTCATTCCTTTGTTCTTGCAGTCAAAAATGTATATCCGTGACAGTGCAATATAAGTGAGCATATTAATCCGGTGTAATGTCGAAAAGCCCCCCCCCCCCGTAGAACATGGAAAGCGGGGGGGGGGGGGGGGGGTACGTAAAATTTCTACGTAGAATAAAAATGACCCGGGGTTAATATTCTAGGTTAAGCACTGCAGGATTTTTATTTTCGATAGAAGAAATCCATCCAGACCAGTAATTCTACGACTCGATCCAATCACGTTGAGTAATGATCGACCCCCACAGAAATCTGACCCTCATCTTTTTTTTTTTAATATGATAAAACCTTTATAAAACTCAAATGTGATACGCGTTAATCCTCATGGACTGGGGGATTCGCGAAGGCCTGGAGATACTGCCTCCTTTTCTATTGTCTTTTTCTTATTTTTATTTATTTTTTTTTACTTTCAAATGTTTGTTGATGAGGGAGCAATGTAACACCCATCCACCCACCCCCTCCATAACGTTACCTTTCATTAAAAAAAAAGAATTTCGAACTTCTAATTAACATCCCCCTTCCCCGTCTCCTCAACCCGGTGCTTTTAATAACTTAAATTCTATCATCAGACTTTATTTCAAGTGATTATTTACAAACTATATCTCTATAATAGCTTGAAGATGACGCTTTTGCGAGAATGAGGCAACCTTGTAACAATTTTATAAAGTCCACATTTTGATATTTCTTTTTTGATTTTATGTATCTAATCTTTAACAGAATGATTTTAATTTTCCCAGAAGCATGATCGACAAGAGCCTGTGATAAGGTGAACATCTACTCAAACTAGTGCTAATTGTAACGGGGACCGTTACAGATGTTCCCCAAACGCTCCCCAACTCCCTTTTGGTGCCATATTCCATGTAAGCTTCATTAAATAGGACAAAATTTATGCATTTGAGACTTTAATTATCAACGCCAAGTTCATTTAAATTTTAGCATTGCACGCGTGCGCATGTGAATGCATGTGCGTAATGACCATATCATCTTGTCTACATAATTTATAAATTTTAATATACTAAATATTAAAGTATTTAAACCAAAAGTATTAAAACATACGCTCATTCAAGTGTATTTTTGATTTAACTCATTTCACGTGCACGCACGTGCATACATGAGCATGGTGACCATATCTACTTGTAGAAGTCCATTACATCTATCTATGTTCTAAATCCCACCCCGTTTGGTTGAAAACCAAGGGAGTTATAGCTGTTTAAAGTTTCAGCCAATCCGATTACAGCGCATGTACACCCACATGTATGCATGTGCATTGTGGCCACACCTTCTTGTAGAGGTTTATTAAATCTATCTATTTTCCAAATCCCATCCTCTTTTGTTGAAAACTAAGGGAGTTATAGCTATTTAAAGTTTAAGCCAATCAGATTGCAGCGCACGTGCATGCACGTGTTTTCATGATAATTGTTATATATCATGTTGTAGGATATCTTTATGCATGGCTATGTTCAAAATTCCATAAGATTTCTTTGAAAAACAAGAAAGATATAGAGACTTTAGTTTCAGCCAATCAGAGCGAAGCGCACGTGCATGCGGTAAGATCTTGGTATTTTGGCCATGTCATACTGTCTATGCTACAAATATATCCTTACATTTTGAATTTCAAAGCATTTCATTACAAATGTAAAAAGTTACGCCTATATCACTTAAACCGGTTATTTCACGTGTTGCACGCGCGTGCTCTTGCAAACACACATGCATGTACGTGCTTTTATGAAAATTCTTGTTAATCATGCTGTAGATCTTCATAATTTGTGACTAAGTTCAAAATTTCAAATGATTTTGACAAGAAACAAGAAAGATATTGAGACTTCAGTTTCAGCCAATCAGAGCGAAGTGCACATGCATGCGCGTGAGATCTTGCCATATTGACAGAGTCATCTTGTTTATACTACTAATATATCCTTACATTATGAGTTTCAAAACATTTCATCAAAAAATAGAAAAGTTACGGCAGTATACATTATATTGGTCATTTCACGTGTTGCACGTGCGCGCTCTTGCAAGCACGTGCGCGCAAAATGACCTTCGTTTGGCAACTCTACATAACATGCCTACTGACCCTAAAAAGGTTTCACCTAAGTCGGATGTATAGTTTACAAGATCACTGGTGGACAAAATTTTCCCAGGAAGAAGAAAAATAATAATAATAATAACTAGTGCTAATTGTAACGGGAACCGTTACAGATGTTCCCCAAACGCTCTCCAACTCCCTTTTAGTTCCATATTCCCTGTAATATACTATATGTGAAAGCATTCAGTCCAAAAGTATTAAAAATCACTCATTCAAGTGTATTTCTTATTTCATTCGTTCAAAATGCACGCACATGTGTGCACGTGCATGATATTCATACCTTCTTGTAGGAGTCCCTTATATTTATTTATGTTCTGAATCCCATCCTGTTTGGTTGAAAAACAAGGGAGTTATAGCCATTTCAAGTTTCAGCCAATCAGATTGCAGCACACGTACATGCGCGTGATTTCATGATTATTTTTCTATATCGCATTGTAGGATATCCTAATGAATGATTATGTTTTAAATTTCAAAGCATTTCGTCAAAAAACAAAGTAGATATAGTCATTTAAAGTTTCAGCCAATCAGATCGCAGCACACGTGCATGCGCGTAATTTCTTGAAATTTTTTGTATATCATATTGCAGGGCATCCTAATGTATGACAATGTTTCAAATTTCAAAGCATTTCGACAAAAAACAAAGGCGATATAGTCATTTAAAGTGTCAGCCAATCAGATTGCAGCACACGTGCATGCACGTGATTTCATGAAATTTTTTCTATATCATATTGTAGGATATCCTAATTCATGACTATGTTTTAAATTTCAAAGCATTTCGTCAAAAAACAGAGAAGATACTGAGATTTTTGTTTTAGCCAATCAGAGCGAAGCGCACGTGCATGCGCGTGAGTACGTGCTAATTTGACAATGTCACGTTATGTACACTATTAATATATCCTTACATAATGAGTTTCAAAGCATTTCATCGAAAAATGTTAAAGTTATGGCTATCTTAAATATATTAGTCATTTCACTCATATCACGCGCCCGCACGTGCAGGCGTATGCGCGCAAAATGACCTTCGTTCCGCACACCTACACTACACACCTATTAACCCTAAAAAGGTTTTAGGTCAGTTGGGTGAACAGTTTCTGAGAACACTCGCGGACAAAAAAGTACCGGAGAACAAATAAGAAAAAAAATAATAATAATAATAACTAGTGCTAATTGTAACGGGAACCGTTACAGATGTTCCCCAAACGCTCCCCAACTCCCTTTCGGTGCCATATTCCCTGTAAGCTTCATTAAATAAGACAAACTCTGTGCATTTTTGACTTTAACAACGTTTTTCCAGAAGGATACCAATTATATTCAATTTTTAGCATTGCACCCACGCGCATGTGAATGCATGTGCGTTATGACCATATCATCCTGTCTTTCAAGAGTATTTTTAAATATACTCGTTTCAAATGCACGCACGTGCGTGCACGTGCATGATGATCATACCTTCTTGTAGGAGTCTCTTACATCTATCTATGTTCTAAATCCCATCCTGTTTGGTTGAAAAACAAGGGAGTTATAGCCATTTAAAGTTTCAGCCAATCAGATTGCAGCACACGTGCATGCGCATGATTTCATGATTTTTTTTATATCATTTTGTAGGATATCCTAATGCATGACTATATTTTAAATTTCAAAGAATTTCGTCAAAAAACAAAGGAGAAATAGCAATTTAAAGTTTCAGCCAATCAAATTGCAGCACACGTGCATGCGCGTGATTTCGTGATTTTTTTTTTGTATATCATTTTGTAGGATATCCCAATGCATGACTATATTTTAAATTTCAAAGAATTTCGTCAAAAAACAAAGGAGATATAGCCATTTAAAGTTTCAGCCAATCAGCTTGCAGCACACGCACATGCGCATGCTTTCATGAAAATTCTTATATATCATGCGTTAGATCATTATAATGTAGGACTATGTTCAAAATTTCAAAGGATTATGACAAGAAACAAGAAAGTTATTGATACTTTAGTTTCAGCCAATCAGAGCAAAGCGCACGTGCATGCGCATGAAATCTTGCTATTTTGACCATGCTATCTTGTCTATACTACTAATGTATCCTTACATTATGATTTTCAAAAAATTTCATCAAAAAATAGAAAAGTTACGGCAATATCCATTATATTGGTAATTTCACCTAATGCACGTGCGCGCTCTTGCAAGCACGTGCGCGCAAAATGACCTTTGTTTGGCAACTCTACATAACATGCCTACTAACCCTAAAAAGGTTTCACCTAAGTCGGATGTGTAGTTTACAAGATCACTCGTGGACAAAATTTTCCCAGGAAGAAGAAAAATAATAATAATAATAATAATAATAATAATAATAAGAAACAGAGTAAAAACAATATGTTCCCCAACTTCGTTTGGGGAACATAACTAGTGCTAATTGTAACGGGGACCGTTACAGATGTTCCCCAAACGCTCCCCATCTCCCTTTTGGTGCCATATTCCCTGTTAGCATAATTAAATAAGACAAACTTTATGCATTTGAGACTTTAACAACGTTTACCCAGAAGGGTACCAAGTTCATTCAAATTTTAGCATTGCACGCGTGCGCATATGAATGTACGTGCGTAATGACCATATCATCTTGTCTACACTATCTATACTTTAATATACTAAATATTAAAGTATTTAATTCAAAAGTATTAAAAAATAGGCTCATTCAAGTGTATTTTTGGTTTTACTCATTTCACGTGCACGCACGTGCATACATGAGCATGGTAACATACTTTTGTAGAAGTCCATTACATCTATCTATGTTCTAAATCCCACCCCGTTTGGTTGAAAACCAAGGGAGTTCTAGTTGATTAAAGTTTCAGCCAATCAGATTGCAGCGTACGTTCACGCACGTGTTTTGATGTGCATGGTGATCATACCTTCTTGTAGAAGTCCATTATATCTATCAATGTTCCAAATCTCATCCTGTTTGGTTGAAAATTAAAGGAGTTATAGCTATTTAAAGTTTCAGCCAATCAGATTGCAGCGCACGTACACGCACGTGTATGGATGTGCATGTTGACCATACCTTCTTGTAGAAGTCTATTGTATCTATCTATGTTCCAAATCCCATCCTGTTTGGTTGAAAACCAAGGGAGTTACAGCTATTTAAAGTTTCAGCCAATCAGATTGCAGCACACGTGCATGCACGTGTTTTCTTGATAATTGCTATATATCATGTTGTAGGATATCCTAATGCATGGCTATGTTCAAAATTTCAAAGGATTTCATCAAAAACCAAGAAAGATATTGAGACTTTAGTTTCAGCCAATCAGAGCGAAGCGCACGTGCATGCGCGTGAGATCTTGCTATTTTGCCCATGTCATATTGTCTATGCTACTACTATATCCTTATATTATGAGTTTCAAAGCATTTCATCAAAACAGTAAAGATTTACGTCTATATCAATTAAATCGGTCATTTCACGTGTTGCTCGTGCGCGCTCTTGCAAGCACGTGCACACAAAATGGCATGTTGACAATGTCATCTTATCTACATTTATAATATGTCTACATATTCTAAATATCAAAGCATTACATCGAAAAATGTAAAAGTTACGGCAATTTCAAGTATATTGGTCAATTCACGTGTTGCACGTGCGCGCTCTTGCAAGCACGTGCGCGCAAAATGACCTTCGTTCCGCAAATCTACATAACATGCCTACTTACCCTAAAAAGGTTTCCCCTTAATCGGATGTGTACTTTACAAGATCATTCGCGGACAAAATTTTCCCGAGAAGAAAAATAATAATAATAAGAAACAGAGTAAAAACAATATGTTCCCCAACTTCGTTTGGGGAACATAATAACTAGTGCTAATTGTAACGGGAACCGTTACAGATGTTCCCCAAACGCTCCCCAACTCCTTTTTGGTGCAATATCCCCTGTAAGCTTCATTAAATAAGACAAACTCTGTGCATTTTTGACTTTAACAACGATTTTTCAGAAGGATACCAATTATATTCAAATTTTAGCATTGCACCCGTGCGCATGTGAATGCATGTGCGTTATGATCATATCATCTTGTCTACACTATCTACATATCTTAATATACAATATAATAAAGCATTCAGTCCAAAAGTATGAAAAATCACTCTTTTAAACGTATTTTTCATTTCACTCGTGTCAAATGCACGCACGTGTGTGCACGTGCATGATGACCATACCTTCTTGTAGGAGTCCCTTATATCTATCTATATTCTAAATCCCATCCTGTTTGGTTGAAAAACAAGGGAGTTATAGCCATTTCAAGTTTAACCCAATCAGATTGCAGCACACGTGCATGCGCGTGATTTCATGATTTTTTTCTACATCATATTGTAGTATATCCTAATGCATGACTATGTTTTAAATTTCAAAGCATTTCGTCAAAAAACAAAGGAGATATAGTCATTTAAAGTTTCAGCCAATCAGATTGCAGCAAGCGGGCATGCGCATGCTTTCATGAAAATTCTTACATATGACGCTGTAGATCTTCATAATGTAGGTCTATGTTCAAAATTTCAAAGGATTATGACAAGAAACAAGAAAGATATTGAGACTTTAGTTTCAGCCAATCAGAGCAAAGCACACGTGCATGCGCGTGAGATCTTACTTTTTTGACCATGTCGTTTTGTCAATCCTTCTAATATATACTTATAATATAAATTTCAAAGCATTTCATCAATAATTTAAATAGTTACATGTACGTCTGTATCAATTATATTGGACATTTCTCGTGTTGCACGTGCGAGCTCTTGCAAGCACATGTGCATGCACATGCTTTCATGATAAATCTTATATTACAGGCTGTAGATCTCCCTAATGTATGACTATGTTCAAAATTTCAAATGATTTTATCAAAAAACAAAAAAGATATTGAGACTTTAGTTTCAGCCAATCAAAGCGAAGTGCACGTGCATGCGCGTGCGATCTTGCTATTTTGACCATGTCATCTTGTGCATACTACTAATATATCCTTACATTATAAGTTTCAAAACATTTCGCCATAAAATAGAAAAGTTACGGTTATATCAATTATATATTGGTCATTTTAAGTTTTGCACGTGCGCGCTCTTGCAAGCACGTGCGCGCAAAATGACCTTGATTCCGCAAATCTACATAACATGCCTACTTACCCTAAAAAGGTTTCACTTAAGTCGGATGTGTAGTTTACAAGATCACTCGCGGAAAAGATTTTCCCAGGAAGAAAAATAATAATAATAATAATAAGAATAATAATAATAAGAAACAGAGTAAAAACAATATGTTCCCCAACTTCGTTTGGGGAACATAATAAGAAACCGAGTAAAAACAATACGTTCCCAAACTCCGTTTGGGGAACATAATAATAATAATAACTAGGGCTAATTGTAACGGGGACCGTTACAGATGTTCCCCAAACGCTCCCCATGTCCCTTTTCGTGCCATAGCTTTTCCTGTAACACCTTTTATAAATATACTAAGTATTTAAGGATTTCATTTAAGGACAGACGAGACGTTCCTTAATAATAGATTAATTTTTCTAAGAGTTTGTCATTGAAGTGCTGCTACTTAAACATGTTTACTCACAAAAAATTGAGGTACCTTACCAGGCATTTCTGCAAGATACCGGGGGTAGTTTTCCTTATATAATCCTTTGGGGAAGAAAAATAATTTTCCAATTTCAGATGTTTAAGTGTTTGGAATTTTTAAAAACGTCTAGAAACTGGTTCAGAAATCAGAATGTTATGAAAATTTTGAATATTTTTCATACATTACGAAGATATACAAAAGAGATTTTGAGGAACGTCTCGTCTGACCTTAAAGATATAAAAGTTACAATGATATCATATCCCGGGAATAATAGAAAAAATACAGATATAAAGTTACCACATTTCAAGTATATATCATTTTTTGAAATACCTATTCACATTTAAATTCTCTACTGATTTTAACCTCGGGCTCAAAGTTGGTTTTATTCCGACAACAAGGCAGTGTTAAAGTCGACTAAGGATATCACGCCGATGGCTAACCAATCAAAATGAACTTAGTCAATTTTAGTTCCATACATAGAAAAAGGATTTTCCTTTAATCTGTTCAGATTATTTTTTAAATATATTTCCTCTCTGGTCATTTTGACAACTCTGGTACCTGTGCCTAGTAAATTCTATATACTATGTAAATAGATATATACATGTAAAGGTTTTTGACCAGAACTATTCATCTTTTCCAATGCATAGGAGGCTACTTTCTGGGGTTTACAAAAGATATTTATAAAGACATTCGTATCAGCTAATGTGACCAATAATCTTTAAGACCTTCTTATTAATAAATTTTTCATGAAAGCAAATACCTGATATTTTTTATTACGAAGGAGCGTACATGTATATTGATTTTGAATTTCTGGGGATTGCGTAATTCTAAAAAAAAAATCAATTAAATTTTAAAGGTTAAATAAACAAAGGATGCTTGGTATTAAAATATTGTTTCAAATCAGTAGAATTGAATGCTATTAACGACATCCGAATAAATACATGTAAACATAGAAGGCTTATATACCAACTTTGTTCATCTGTACTTTAATTTCAAACACGACAGGATTTGTAATTAATTAAATTAATAATTTCTATATACTTTGGAAACTCACATCAAATATTTTAATACTCTTTCCTCGAGCTCTTTTCTGCAGTTTCCTTGAAATGTTATGTGGGTCCGAGGTGTAATTTGAGCTTTACAGCGATTCTCTACTTTATGTGAGGGGGGGGGGTTCTTTCTACCCTTGGGTTAAGGTCAAAGGTTAAGGTCGATTTCAAGTTCATAGATCAAGGTCATTTTGGTAAATAGCTAATATCAACATTCTATTCAGGTTACTAGTGACCTTGACCTAAGTATCAAGGTCAAGGGTAAAAAGATCTGCTTCAGTATGTTACATGTCTTCACATTTGCATGGCGTATTTGCATTTACTTTTGATGGTAGAATAATGTAGGCATTCATTATATTTATTCATATTCGAAATTTCACCCTGTATTATTGAGAACTAAGAAAGTTTTAGGCATTTAAACTTTTAGCCAATCAGATTGCAGCTAACGTGCATGTGCGTGCGTTCATGATTATTCTTCTATATCATGCTGTAGATCTTCATAATGTATGACTATGTTCAAAATTTCAAAGGATTTTGTCAGAAAACAAAAAAGATATGAAGACTTTTGTTTCAACCAATCGGAACAAAGCGCACGTGCATGCGCGTGAGATCTTGCTATTTTGACCATGTCATCATGTCTATACTACTATTATATCCTTATATTATGAGTTTCAAAACATTTCATCAAAAATTTAAAAGGTTACGGCTATATCTATCATATTGGTCATTTCACGCGTTACACGTGTGCGCACATGCACGCACGTGCGCGCAAAATGACCTTCGTTCCGCACATCTACATAACATACCTAGTGACCCTAAAAAGGTTTCACCTAGATTGGATGAGTAGTTTACGAGAACACTCGCGGACAAAAAAAGTACCGGAGAAGAAAATTCAGAAAAAAAGTAAAAACAATATGTTCCCAAACTTCGTTTGGGGAACATAACTAGTGCTAATTGTAACGGGGACCGTTACAGATGTTCCCCAAACGCTCCCCAACTCCCTTTTGGTGCCATATTCCCTGGAAGCTTCATTAAATAAGTCAAACTCGATGCATTTGAGACTTTAACAACGTTTACCCAGAAGTGTACAAAGTTCATTCAAATTTTAGCATTGCACGCGTGCGCATGTGAATGCATGTGCGTAATGACCATATCATCTTGTCTACACAATCTATATATTTTAATATACTAAATATTAAAGTATTTAATCCAAAAGTATTAAAAAGATGCGCTCATTCAAGTGTTTTTTTGATTTTGCTCATTTCACGTGCACGCACGTGCATACATTAGCATGGTGACCATTCCTTCTTGTAGATGTCCGTTATATCTATCTATGTTCTAAATCCCACCCCGTTTGGTTGAAAACCAAGGGAGTTATAGCTGTTTAAAGTTTCAGCCAATCAGATTGCAGTGCACCTACATGCACGTATATGCATGTGCATGGTGACCATATTTTCTTGTAGTAGACCAGTATATCTATCTATGTTCCAAATCCCATCCTGTTTGGTTGAAAATCAAAGGAGTTATAGCTATTTAAATTTTAAGCCAATCAGATTGCAGCGCACGTGCATGCACGTGTTTTCATGATAATTGCTATATATCACGTTGTAGGATATTCTAATGCATGGCTATTTTCAAAATTTCAAAGGATTTCGTCAAAAAACAAGAAAGATATTGAGACTTTAGTTTCAGCCAATCAGAGCAAAGCGCGCGTGCATGCGCGTGAGATCTTGCTATTTTGACCATGTCATATTGTCTATGCTACTAATATATCCTTATGTTATAAGTTTCAAAGCATTTCATCAAAAATTTAAAAAGTTCCGCCTATATCAATTAAATCGGTCATTTAACATGTTGCACGTGCACGCTCTTGCAAGCACGTGCGCGCAAAATGACCTTCGTTCCGCAAATCTACATAACATGTCTACTGACCCTAAAAACATTTCACCTTAGTCGGATGTATAGTTTACGAGATCATTCCCGGACAAAAAAGTACCCAGGAAGAAGAAGAAGAAGAAAAATAATAATAATAATAAGAAACAGAGTAAAAACAATATGTTCCCCAACTTCGTTTGGGGAACATAATAATAAGGAGACTAATTGTTCAGATTACAATTTTGATTTTAATTCAGGTAACAATATGAAGCCTTTTCACCTTCTTGAGTGTTTTCATATCATTGGGCTTCAAGAAAAGAAGTACAAAGCAAAACAATGAATAAAACAGCAAAATTCTAATTTTCTACTACCGTGTTTTTAAGATCGGGCTCGGAGTTGGTTTTATTCAATTTTAATTCCATACATAGAAAAAGGGTTTTCCTTTAATCTGTTCAGATTATTTTTTAAATATATTTCCTCTCTGGTCATTTTGACAACTCTGGTACCTGTGCCTAGTAAATTTTATATACTATGTAAATAGATATATACATGTAAAGGTTTTTGACCAGAACTATTCATCTTTTCCAATGCATAGGAGGCTACTTTCTGGGGTTTACAAAAGATATTTATAAAGACATTCGTATCAGCTAATGTGACCAATAATCTTTAAGACCTTCTTATTAATAAATTTTTCATGAAAGCAAATACCTGATATTTTTTATTACGAAGGAGCGTACATGTATATTGATTTTGAATTTCTGGGGATTGCGTAATTCTAAAAAAAAAAATCAATTAAATTTTAAAGGTTAAATAAACAAAGGATGCTTGGTATTAAAATATTGTTTCAAATCAGTAGAATTGAATGCTATTAACGACATCCGAATAAATACATGTAAACATAGAAGGCTTATATACCAACTTTGTTCATCTGTACTTTAATTTCAAACACGACAGGATTTGTAATTAATTAAATTAATAATTTCTATATACTTTGGAAACTCACATCAAATATTTTAATACTCTTTCCTCGAGCTCTTTTCTGCAGTTTCCTTGAAATGTTATGTGGGTCCGAGGTGTAATTTGAGCTTTACAGCGATACTCTACTTTGTGTGAGGGGGGGGGGGGTTCTTTCTACCCTTGGGTTAAGGTCAAAGGTTAAGGTCGATTTCAAGTTCATAGATCAAGGTCATTTTGGTAAATAGCTAATATCAACATTCTATTCAGGTTACTAGTGACCTTGACCTAAGTATCAAGGTCAAGGGTAAAAAGATCTGCTTCAGTATGTTACATGTCTTCACATTTGCATGGCGTATTTGCATTTACTTTTGATGGTAGAATAATGTAGGCATTCATTATATTTATTCATATTCGAAATTTCACCCTGTATTATTGAGAACTAAGAAAGTTTTAGGCATTTAAACTTTTAGCCAATCAGATTGCAGCTAACGTGCATGTGCGTGCGTTCATGATTATTCTTCTATATCATGCTGTAGATCTTCATAATGTATGACTATGTTCAAAATTTCAAAGGATTTTGTCAGAAAACAAAAAAGATATGAAGACTTTTGTTTCAACCAATCGGAACAAAGCGCACGTGCATGCGCGTGAGATCTTGCTATTTTGACCATGTCATCATGTCTATACTACTATTATATCCTTATATTATGAGTTTCAAAACATTTCATCAAAAATTTAAAAGGTTACGGCTATATCTATCATATTGGTCATTTCACGCGTTACACGTGTGCGCACATGCACGCACGTGCGCGCAAAATGACCTTCGTTCCGCACATCTACATAACATACCTAGTGACCCTAAAAAGGTTTCACCTAGATTGGATGAGTAGTTTACGAGAACACTCGCGGACAAAAAAAGTACCGGAGAAGAAAATTCAGAAAAAAAGTAAAAACAATATGTTCCGAAACTTCGTTTGGGGAACATAACTAGTGCTAATTGTAACGGGGACCGTTACAGATGTTCCCCAAACGCTCCCCAACTCCCTTTTGGTGCCATATTCCCTGGAAGCTTCATTAAATAAGTCAAACTCGATGCATTTGAGACTTTAACAACGTTTACCCAGAAGTGTACAAAGTTCATTCAAATTTTAGCATTGCACGCGTGCGCATGTGAATGCATGTGCGTAATGACCATATCATCTTGTCTACACAATCTATATATTTTAATATACTAAATATTAAAGTATTTAATCCAAAAGTATTAAAAAGATGCGCTCATTCAAGTGTTTTTTTGATTTTGCTCATTTCACGTGCACGCACGTGCATACATTAGCATGGTGACCATTCCTTCTTGTAGATGTCCGTTATATCTATCTATGTTCTAAATCCCACCCCGTTTGGTTGAAAACCAAGGGAGTTATAGCTGTTTAAAGTTTCAGCCAATCAGATTGCAGTGCACCTACATGCACGTATATGCATGTGCATGGTGACCATATTTTCTTGTAGTAGACCAGTATATCTATCTATGTTCCAAATCCCATCCTGTTTGGTTGAAAATCAAAGGAGTTATAGCTATTTAAATTTTAAGCCAATCAGATTGCAGCGCACGTGCATGCACGTGTTTTCATGATAATTGCTATATATCACGTTGTAGGATATTCTAATGCATGGCTATTTTCAAAATTTCAAAGGATTTCGTCAAAAAACAAGAAAGATATTGAGACTTTAGTTTCAGCCAATCAGAGCAAAGCGCGCGTGCATGCGCGTGAGATCTTGCTATTTTGACCATGTCATATTGTCTATGCTACTAATATATTCTTATGTTATAAGTTTCAAAGCATTTCATCAAAAATTTAAAAAGTTCCACCTATATCAATTAAATCGGTCATTTAACATGTTGCACGTGCACGCTCTTGCAAGCACGTGCGCGCAAAATGACCTTCGTTCCGCAAATCTACATAACATGTCTACTGACCCTAAAAACATTTCACCTTAGTCGGATGTATAGTTTACGAGATCATTCCCGGACAAAAAAGTACCCAGGAAGAAGAAGAAGAAGAAAAATAATAATAATAATAACTAGTGCTAATTGTAACGGGAACCGTTACAGATGTTCCCCAAACGCTCCCCAACTTCATTTTGGTGCCTCATACCCCCTAAGCTTCATCAAATAAACTAAACTCTATGCATCTTAAGCTTAAGCAACGTTTTTCCTAAAATATACCAAGTACGTATATAGCAAATTTTTGCATTGCACGTGCGCACACTTGCATGCATATGCAGAATGACCATATCATTGTATCTACACTATTAATTCATTTAAATGTACTTAATATCAAGGCATTTAATCAAAAAGTATTCGAAAATACGCTAAATCAAGTGAATTTTTAATTATACGTATTGCACGTGCACGCACGTGCATGTATATGCTTGATGACCATACTTCTTGTAGAGGTCTATTATATTTATCTATGTTTTAAATCCCATCCTGTTTGGTTGAAAAACAAGGGAGTTATAGCCATTTAAAATTTTAGCCAATCAGATTGCAGCACACGTGCATGCGCGTGATTTCAGGAAAATTATTTTATATCTATCGTGAAGGATATCTAAATGCATGACTATGTTTTAAAATTCAAAGTGTTTCGTCAAAAAACAAATAAGATATAGAGATTTTTGTTTCAGCCAATCAGAGCGAAGCGCACGTGCATGCGCGTGATTTCATGAATTTTTTTTCCATGTCATCTTGTCTATATACTAATTTATTTTTATATTTTAATTTCAACACATTTCATCAAAAAATAGAAAAGTTACGGCTATATCAATTATATTGGTCATTTTACATGTTGCACGTGCGCGCTCTTGCGCGCGTGCGCAAAATGACCTTGATTCCGCAAATCTACATATATCATGTCTACTGTAAAAAGGTTTTACCTACATCAGATGAACAGTTTACAAGATTTCAAAAGATTAATAAGTACCCAGGAAGAAGAAAAATAATAATAAGAAACACAGTAAAAACAATATGTTTCAGCCAATCAGAAACAGAAGCACACGTGCAACTTCGTTTGGGGAACATAATAATAAGGAGACTATTTTGATTACAATTTTGATTTTAATTCAGGTAACAATATATCCTTTTCATTATAAGTGTTTTCATACATTGGGCTTCAAAAAAAAAGTTACAAAGCAAAACAATGATATATTGGCAAAATTTAATTTTGCACTACCGTGCTTTTAAGATCGGGCGCGCAAAATGGTTTTATTCAATTTTAATTCCATACATAGAAAAAGGGTTTTCCTTTAATCTGTTCAGATTATTTTTTAAATATATTTCCTCTCTGGTCATTTTGACAACTCTGGTACCTGAAAAATTTTATATACTATGTAAATAATATATACATGTAAAGGTTTTTGACCAGAACTATTCATCTTTTCCAATGCATAGGAGGCTACTTTCTGGGGTTTACATAGATATTTATAAAGACATTCGTATCAGCTAATTAAATAATCTTTAAACTTCTTATTAATAAATTTTTCATGAAAGCAAATACGTTTTTTTAACCAGAAGTGTACATGTATATTGATTTTGAATTTCTGCACACTTGCAATTCTAAAAAAAAAAATCAATTAAATTTTAAAGGTTAAATACACAAAGGATGCTTGGTATTTTAATATTGTTTCAAATATTAGAATTGAATGCTATTAACACATCCAAAAGTACATGTAAACAAAAAGGCTTATATACCAACTTTTTTTGTACTTTAATTTCAAACACGACAGGATTTGTAATTAATTAAATTAATAATTTCTATATACTTTTGAAACTCACATCAAATATTTTAATACTCTTTCCTAAATCTCATTCCGTTTCCTTGAAATGTTATTGAGTTACAGCTGTAATTTGAGCTTTACAGCGATACTCTACTTTGTGTGAGGGGGGGGGGGGGTTCAAGCCCTTGGGTTAAGGTCAAAGGTGCAGGTCGATTTCAAGTTCATAGATCAAGGTCATTTTATATATAGCTAATATCAACATTCCATTCAGGTTTAGTGACCTTGACCTAAGTATCAAGGTCAAGGGTAAAAGATCTGTTTAAAGTTACAGTCTTCACATTTGCATGGCACGTATTTGCATTTACTTTTGATGGTAGAATAATGTAGGCATTCATTATATATATCATATCTTCCAAATTTCACCTGTATTGTTGAAAATCAAGAAAGTTTTAGGCATTTAAAGTTTTAGCCAATCAGATTGCAGCTAACGTGCATGTGCGTGCGTTCATGATTATTGCTATATATCATGCTGTAGATCTTCATAATGTATGACTATGTTTTAAATTTCAAAGGATTTTGTCAAAAAACAAGAAAGATATTGAGACTTTAGTTTCAGCCAATCAGAGCGAAGCGCACGTGTATGCGCGTGAGATCTTGCTATTTTGACCATGTCGTCATGTCTGTACTACTAATATATCCTTATATTATGAGTTTCAAAACATTTCATCAAAAATTTAAAAGGTTACGGCTATATCAATTATATTGGTCATTTTACATGTTGCACGTGCGCGCTCTTGCACGCACGTGCGCGCAAAATGACCTTCGTTCCGCAAATCTCCATAACATGCCTAGTGACCCTAAAAAGGTTTCACCTAGATTCGGATGTGTAGTTTACAAGAACACTCGCGGACAAAAAAAGTACCGGAGAAGAAAAAAATAATAATAATAAAAGAAACAGAGTAAAAACAATATGTTCCCAAACTTCGTTTGGGGAACATAACTAGTGCTAATTGTAACGGGGACCGTTACAGATGTTCCCCAAACGCTCCCCAACTCCCTTTTGGTGCCATATTCCCTGTTATCTTATTAAATAAGAAATACCTTATGGAATTTAGACTTTAATCAAGGTTTTCCAAAAAAAATACAAAATATATTTTAAAAAATAGGCATTGCACGCGTGTTCATGTGCGTAATGACCATATCATCTTGTCTACACAATCTATATATTTTAATAATATATTAAAGCATTTAATCCAAAAGTATTAAAAAATGCACTCATTCAAGTGTTTTTTTTATTTTACTCATTTCACGTGCACGCACGTGCAACATTGCATAATGACCACCTTCTTGTAGATGTCCGTTATATTTATCCAAGTTCTAAATCCCATCCTGTTTGGTTGAAAAACAAGAGAGTTATAGCCATTTGAAGTTTCAGCCAATCAGATTGCAGCACACGTGCATGCGCGTGATTTCCTGAATATTTTCTATATCATATTTTAGGATATCGTAATGCATGACTATGTTTTAAATTTCAAAGCATTTCGTCAAAAAACAAAGGAGATATAGCCATTTAAAATTTTAGCCAATCAGATTACAGCGCGCGCGCATGCGCATGTTTTCATTAAAATTTTATATATCATGTTGTAGGATATTCATAATGTATGGCTATGTTCAAAATTTCAAAAGATTATGACAAGAAACAAGAAAGATATTGAGACTTTAGTTTCAGCCAATCAGAGCAAAGCGCACGTGCATGCGCGTGACATCTTGCTATTTTGACCATGCCATCTTGTCTATACTACTAATGTATCCTTATATTATGAGTTTCAAAGCATTTTGTCAAAAAATAAAAAGTTCCGACTATATCAATTATATTGGCATTTAACAGTGTTGCACGTGCACGCTCTTGCAAGCACGTGCGCGCAAAATGACCTTGATTCCGCAAATCTGCATAACATGTCTACTTACCCTAAAAAGGTTTTACCTACCTCGGACGAACAGTTTACAAGATCATTCCCGGACAAAAAAGTACCTAGAAGAAGAAAAATAATAATAATAATAATAATAATAATAATAAGAAACAGAGTAAAAACAATAATCCCCAACTTAACATAACTAGTGCTAATTGTAACGGGGACCGTTACAGATGTTCCCCAAACGCTCCCCAACTCCCTTTTATAATCATATTCCCTGTAGGCGTAATTAAATAAGACAAACTCTATGCATTTGAGACTTTAACAACGTTTACCAAGAAGTGTACCATGTTCATTCAAATTTTATTATTGCACACTTGCGCATGTGAATGCATGTGCGTAATGACCATATCATATTGTCTACACAATCTATATATTTTAATATGCTAAATATAATCCAAAAGTATATATAAAAAAAAAACGGTCATTCAAGTTTATTTTTTATTTTACCCATTTCACATGCACGCACGTGCATACATGAGCATGGTGACCATACATTCTTGTAGAAGTCCATTACATCTATCTATGTTCTAAATCCCACCCCGTTTGGTTGAAAACCAAGGGAGTTATACCTGTTTAAAGTTTCAGCCAATCAGATTGCAGCGCATGTACATGCACATGTATGCATGTGCATAGTGACCATACCTTCTTGTAGAAGTCCAGTATATATATCTATGTTCCAAATCCCATCCTGTTTGGTTGAAAACCAAGGGAGTTATGGCTGTTTAAAGTTTCAGCCAATCAGATTGCAGCGCACGTCAAGCACGTGTATTCCTGTGCATGGTGACCATACCTTCTTGTAGAAGTCGATTATATATATCTATGTTCCAAATCTTATCCTGTTTGGTTGAAAACCAAGGGAGTTATAGCAATTTAAAGTTTCAGCCAATCAGATTGCAGCGCACGTGCATGCACGTGTTTTCATGATAATTGCTATATACCATGTTGTAGGATATCCTTATGCATGGCTATGTTCAAAGTTTCAAAGGATTTCGTCAAAAAACAAGAAAGATATAGAGACTTTAGTTTCAGCCAATCAGAGCAAAGCGCACGTGCATGCGCGTGAGATCTTGCTATTTTGACCATGTCATCTTGTCTATAGTACTAATATATCTTTACACTATGAGTTTCAAAGCATTTCATCAAAAAATAGAAAAGTTAAGGCAATATACATTATATTGGTCATTTCACGTGATGCACGTGCGCGCTCTTGCAAGCACGTGCGCACAAAATGACCTTGATTCCGCAAATCTACATAACATGTCTACTGACCCTAAAAAGGTTTTACCTACATCGGATCAACAGTTTAC